>NW_021168155.1:0-609 GCF_004154835.1 Alternaria arborescens
TACCTTTTTCTAAGTAGTAAAGTTATCAGAACAAGATTTTATTATATAGAAGGTTGTTAATTCTTATTAGAGTTAAGCTAACTTTATATCTACTTACTATAATAAAAAGAACTATTCTAGTAGTATAGAGTTCTAGCTAAGCTTATTATACTAGAAATAATATTAATATAGCTTTAAGTTTAAAGCTTACTAAGATAGTTAAAAGAGACTTACTTAGTAAACTACTAGTTAAATTCCTTAAACATCTCTCCTAATAAGATATAGTAGCGCTATACTACTTAGTAGTAGATACGCCTAAAGGTTATTTTAAGCGCAGTTAGCACTACGCGTATATATAAGTTTATAGTAGCTATTATTCTAGAAGAAAAAGCTATTATTATAGAAAAGTAAAAATAAAGTAGTAAGAAATACGTAACTTAAATATAAATATTAAAAAGTGCTTCTCTAGAATAATTACACCTTTATTATAATAGTTAGTGGAGAATTACTACCTCTTATTATAATAACTGCGTACTTAGCTTTATAACCTTAAATTATTACTAAAGAAGGACTATATTATAACCCTAAGACTAAATAAGAAAAGCTTATTGTCTATTTAGCTACTAAGTC
>NW_021168156.1:0-598 GCF_004154835.1 Alternaria arborescens
CGTAAGATGTAGTAGATATTTCTAAATAAATTAGGCTACTACAAATATTAATTACTGTTTTTAATAGTACTGTATAGTAGTGCGTAGTTGCAAGTTTAGTTAAGTCTTAGTAAAAAAGTTTTACTTACTTAAAAGTTCTACTTACTTATAACTTACGTTATAGTTAAAGAAAGTTTTTAACTAATAACTCTAAAAGAGTTTAGAGCGCGCAGCAATAAGAAGAAAGTAAAAAAGAGGTTACGTGTTAAAGTAAGCAAATTGTCTTAAAGATACTGTAAACGCTATAGCAAAGTAAGATATAACTTGCGCATATATAAGTAAGATATAGTAGAAGTTTCTAATTAATTTAGTCTATTATAAATATTAATTGCTATTCTTAACTGTGCTGTATAGTTATATATAGCTGTAGTTTTAGTAAAGTCTTAGCAAAAGCTAGCTACTTACTTATCTTAGCTACTCGCTATATACTTACGTTAAGTATAATAAGTGTTATAAAACGCTATAAGTATATAGTTTAAGAGCTTACTAAAAGCGTTAACTATAGCTACGTATAATATCTAGTGTAATATAAGACGTTGCGTAAGAAAATAGAACTAGT
>NW_021168157.1:0-595 GCF_004154835.1 Alternaria arborescens
TTAGTTCTATTTAATTTAGACGCTGTTATATTAATGCTTAATATCTGCCTGCGTACTCTACTGTTACCTACTATTAAAGATAGTTCCTAGTAGTCGCAAACTCTAAGCAATACTTTAAAGTTAAAGTCTTAAATAAAGCTAGTTCTTAAGAGGTTTTAGAGGCATATAGATAGCTTACTTACTTTAATAGTTAAGGCGGTAAAAAGCCTCTCTAAAGGCGCAGAAATAATAGCGTATGCTTTAGTATTATTATAAAAGCGTATTGCTAAGCTTAAAGCAGCTAATAAGGCTGCTACGCAACGTAAATTATATAAAAGAAAGCAAGTATAGAAGGAGAGAACCTTTATAGTAGAGGAACGTCTTTAACTTATAACTCTAAAGGAGTTTAGAGCGCGCAGCGATAGGAAGAAGGCGAAGAAGAGGGTGCGCGTTAAGGTAGGCGAACTGTCGCAAAGACGCTGTAGACGCTGCGGCAAGGCTAGTTACAACTTACGCACATACAAGCAAGATATAGTAGTAGATTCTAAGTAGAATAGTCTATTACAATTTCTAATTACAGTTCTATACAGTGCTGCACTATCGTGCGCAGTTGTAG
>NW_021168158.1:0-583 GCF_004154835.1 Alternaria arborescens
CGAATCAACACTACGTAACCGACGCGCTGGCAAGCCCGCTCGACGCGATTGCCAGCCCAACTCAAAGAAGCTTACTACGCTAGAAGAGGAAGTAGTTGTGCGTAATATACTTTATCTAGATCAGCGTGGATTTGCGCCTACGTACGCAGCTGTACGTGATATAGCTGATTCGCTGCTCGCGCAGCGCAGCGCAGGTCGCGTTGGCGTCCACTAGCCACGCAACTTTGTCAAGCGTACAGACAGTCTTACGACGTGTTTTAATCGAGCCTACGATAGGCAGAGAGCTCTGTGTGAGGATCCTGTTCTTGTCTAAGGCTAGTTTAAGCTTGTAGAGCAGACGAAGATGAAGTACAGCATCTGCGATGAGGACGTCTATAACTTTGACGAGGCTGGCTTCATGATGGGCAAGATTACGACTCAGCTCGTCGTGACTGGGTTAGAGAGGAGAGGCCGGCTAAAGGCTGTTCAACCAGGCAATCGCGAGTGGGTGACGGTAATTGCTGCAATTAACGCTGCTGGCTGGACAATCCCACCCTTCCTTATCTTTGCTGGCCAGTATCACCTATCTGCCTGGTACGAGGAG
>NW_021168159.1:0-581 GCF_004154835.1 Alternaria arborescens
CTATAGGCAAAAACTACTAGTATAAAAAGGAGACTTACAAAGCTAAGAGAAAAGAGTTTAACGTATTGTAAGGACTTCTGCAGAACTTTAATAGCAAATACTTCTCTTCTAATAGCTTTGCGTATAAAGCTACGCAAAGTAATAACGCCTTTGCACTAGAACCTCTAAACTTCCTACTCTAACACATTAGACTAGTTTAAGAACGTAATTAGGCTTATTATAAAAATAAAGCGCTAACGCGATAAGCAAAGAGCAAGGCGAATAAGATAGCTAATATATAAGAAGTTAACTTTACTAGTATCTTGCGTAAGAACAGGAAAGTGTAGATCTTTAAAGACGTAGTACTCTACGCAAACCTCTTTATAAAGAATTATAATAATCCTATAAGCAGATATTATAGCGTTAATAAGATAGTTGCTGTCTTAAAAACAAAGTACTAGTAGCTACACGTTAAGCGCAACGTTAGTAAATATATTTAGTAGTACGCTGCCTATTAACTAAATAAAATCTGCAGATATAAGCTATAAGAGCAGCTTATCTTTTTACTAGTACTAGACACTGCGTAGCAGTATTACTCTCTA
>NW_021168160.1:0-580 GCF_004154835.1 Alternaria arborescens
GATATTACGCCTATTATAAAGCTAGTCTTATTAAAGTTGTAGGTGTCTTCGTCCTAGATGCTATACTTAGCTTTTATATTCTATACTAGGCGGAACTAGCCTCCTATAATCTTAGAATCCTCGCAGAGAGCTTAACTATAGTCGTACTTTCGATTGAATTTAACTTTAAGCTCTAGGCGACGCTTCACAAAGTTTGCAGCCTACCTCTTACTAACTAGGTCCTAGTTGCGGACCTAGAGCAAATTATTAGCTATCTCCTCAACGTCAGCAAGCTAAGGCGGGTATCCTTGCTCTAATAGCTTCAGAACATGTCAGACAATAGCTACCTCTTCTAATCCTCGAAGAGCTATTAAGTTAGGCATGCTATCGCGTTAATAGGGCGTTCCAGCACGTCGTCGTCTAAGCGTTCTTTCTAGCACGTTGTAGGCTTTAGCAGCGCGATATACAGTAAGTTTCGCGTCTTGTTTAAGAGCTTAAAGTGCGAGCTGTACTTAAGATTCTTTCTAGTCTAACAAGACGTTGTTACGTTAAGGCATCGCGAGGTAGGTAGAGTTTTAGTAGGGTCTTAGCAAAAGCCAGC
>NW_021168161.1:0-577 GCF_004154835.1 Alternaria arborescens
CTAGCTATGCTATTCTATAAATTAGAAATTAGTAAAATAAAGTTAAAAAATAGAACTTATAAGAGAAGCGCATACTAAGTATGCTATATACTTAACAACTTACTCTAATGCGCCTGCGATCCTGCGCTGCTTAACTAAGATTAAGCTTAGGAAGTCTGCACTAGTCTTAGGAATCTAAGTAAGAACTCCTATAAAAGTACTTGTATAGGTAGTAGTACAGCAGCAAGTCGCGAGCTTAAAATTAAATTAGCGCTAGCAACGCGCAAGCTTAACGCTAGCACCTAGCACAATAGCACTAGTCTTAGGATTGTTAGAATCTAATACAGTAGTGTTATACTTGCCTTAAAGGCGATACAGCTAGTTAAGCTTGCTAACTATATCTCTAAGAACTTACAAAGATGTTAGCAAAAGTCTAAATATTTAGAAAAACTAAGAGAGAAGTTATAAAAGAGCAACCGCTACAATTGCCCTTAACACAATAGCTACAGCGCTTCTGTTCTAGCTTTTTACAAAGTTTTTTGCTAGTTGCTACGTTTTGTGCGCAGCGTAGGCAAGTTAGCGTAGTAGCTACCTCTAA
>NW_021168162.1:0-573 GCF_004154835.1 Alternaria arborescens
TTAGAATTGTATTCTTTCTCTATAGAGATTCATTCTTAAATTCTATAACTAATTTATAGTTTCTATTAGTAATTAAAGCATACTCTATATTATAAGTAAAGTAACTATTATATCCTCCTCTACTTAATATTACTTACGCCTTAGCATTAAGATTATTTTAGCTAACTATATTATTGAAACGCCTTATAACTATTATCTTTTAGGAGTTAAATTTATTACGTTATACTTAATTTTTATCTAAAATATGCTAATTATGCTTAGTTTAAACATGCGTATATTTATATATATATTTTAGAAGTGCTTAGATTATACGCGTAATAAGTATTAAAAAAAGTGAATATAGATAAGGAATTACAGGTAATAGTAATATTTTAGATTTATAGAGTAAGAAAATTCTAAAATAAGTAAAAGAGTTAGCGTAAAAGAAGAAGCTATGTCTAACTATAAATATAGTAGCAGCTAGTAAAATAGAGATAACGTAAGAAAGAGATTATTATATATTTGTAATTAGTAAAGAGGTTTTACTAGGTATATAAGCTATAAGAGGGTTAATTAATACTTTTATTACTAGTT
>NW_021168163.1:0-570 GCF_004154835.1 Alternaria arborescens
AGAAAGAGAATTAAGCTCGTACTTATAGCATTAAAACAAATATATTAGTAACAAAGTAGTATAGTATTATATCTAATTCTAATAGTATAATATAAAAAGCCCTAGCTCTAACGCTAAGCGCTATGCTTAGTATTATTCTTATTCTTATTTAAAGAAATTAGTAAGAGTTAGGCTGTAATAGTTTACTTAGCTATATAATTAGATTAGAGATAGTTTATTCCTTACAAATAAATTGTAAGCTGTGTATATTATTAGATAGTTATATGCTTATTTAAAGTTAGATTATTATCTATCCTAATACTCTAAATAGTATATGTAATACATCTTAATATGTTTTTACTTCCTAGTAGTAGTTTGTAGTAAAGATTCTAAGCGCAAGTTTCTAAGAAAATATAGTAGTATTTAGACTCTCTGCAGCTAGAAAGTATTAGTAACGAAAGATTAAATTTTTATTATATTATGTTGTATTTTAATCTAGATATACTGCTAGAAAGCTTTGTTAATCTAAGTAAATTAGACTAATCTATAAAGTTCTTTAGGTAAGAACAACACTACATATATAAGTTTAGA
>NW_021168164.1:0-568 GCF_004154835.1 Alternaria arborescens
AAGCGTGCCGGGACGCACGGTGTAACGGGACAGTTTTCGCTCCGGAGCCTCGCCATCTCTCATCTGCATCATTATCGACCTGCAGTCAGCGTATCCATCTTCTGGAACTGGTTACCTTCCAGGCCATCAGCCTCCGGCACGAGTTTTCGCGGTGTTGCCCTTGCTGTCGATCGTTTTGTTGGCGCTGTTGGTCGATCTCCCGTTGATACCCCCCTGTCGGCTCGCGATGAAGAAGATCTCTGCAAAGATCGGAAGGTCTGTTAGAAAGCAGGGATGAAAAAGTATCCATCCCGTACATTCGAAAGGATTTTCAGCTTAACATGTATGCAGTCCGGCAGTTTCGCCGACGAGAACAACGATCGCTGAAAGCGTTCCAGCGCGTCGGGCCTCTCTAGCGTCGCTTGGCATACATGCCGCCTGCAGTAGCGTGCTCAGATATCCATACTCCGTGTTGTAATGAATTCGACGCTTTGCCTGCAGCGGGTAGACTGCTAAGAATAACTGTGGCGTGTACCGGCTGTCAAGCGTCTGCCCTCGCCCACCCGCTGTGCGCTTAGGCACTTCTCTC